>NC_054702.1:34148562-34151062 GCF_016097555.1 Gigantopelta aegis
TAATGTGTTGCTAATGCAGTGTATAATCATTTAATTAGAATACTTTTAATCGTGTATTCTGTTATTTTAGTATATGTATATCGAGTACAGTGTACATGTATTTGTATTTCAGTAAGTGTTATTTTTGTTTTGTTCCAGAACGCTTTACGATAATACGAGGACACGTGTTGCCAGCAGAGTACTGGACCCTTCTCCGCCGCGCCATCCAACAAGACTTCGACGATGTGCAGCTCCAAGGGACATTCGCATAGAAGGTCTTAGCTATATAGACACAAGCAACACGGCGGGTGACAACCAACAGATTGACAGCTTCAGAAACATGATCATCAAGAGCTTCTATAGGACACCTGCCAGCCCGCCGCCTGGAAACCGAAACGCGAAGAAGCCTCTAATTCGCGAAGGCAGCTTGTATTACCATCTCGTGGAGAGTCTGAAACGACAGAAGAAGCAGCAACGAGATCAGATCGATCACCAGGTTGCCCTTCTGAAGCCGATCACCTGCCAGTTCAGCGAAGGCGCTGACAGGGAATACTGCGACATTCTTGGTCCGGTGTCGTGCTGCCGCTGCATAGAGAGCACCAACAGACACATAGCCACCGAGATCCAAAAGGGGATCTTCCCGGACATCGAGGTGACTCTAAACTCTCTCGTCGTCCCCAACATATCGAAAGTCATGAAGAGTAGCGAAAACATTCTGGCCAGGAAGAGGCGGCTGAGTATGATTAATAACGGGTATATGTTTCGGCGGCACGAGACCCAGCTGCGACAGAGTGACCTGCACCGTCTGACGACGCAGTCCACCAAGCTGCCCAGCTTCAGCTCCTCTGAACGGTTCCCAAACTGGACGTCGTCTTTTATGAGTTCCAGAAACATTACGTCATTAACCATGGAGTCGTCTGTATAAATTTCATAAACAACAGTTCTGTGTGGTCAAAAGCAAGAAACGTTCCCGAAGGGATTCCTCGGATTCTCCAAATAAAAATTAATAGCCTAAATAAAAAAAAAAATATAACTGTCGCAAATTAATTTTTAAAAAATAAATAAAAAATTTAACTGTCGCAAATTAATTTTTAAAAAGTAAATGGGGTGGGGGGGGTGGGGGGTGGGGGGGGGGGGGTGGCGGCGGGCCCTTGGAGCCGTAACCCCCTTATATCCGCCACTTTTCCACAAACAGGATGGCACCAGTCGATCTGACCACGGACAGGGGTGAAGGAAGGATCGCTTTATCCTAATATTTGGCGGCAACAGATTTCACCTTTTGTGTGCTAATCTAATGATTTCTTGTTATTGTTTTGGTTAAACAACTTCTCGTAAAGAAAAGTAAAGAAAGTTTGTTTTGAGTAACGACACCACTAGAGCACATTGATTTATTATTATTGGAAAATGGGATTCTGAATAAAAACATTTGTCTAACCTAACAATTGTTTTTAGAATGCAAGATATTTTAAAATGGAACAAATCATAAACTTCAATATACAGAACAGTAACATTTTAGAAATTAGCTGAGTATGTTCTTCATGCATCAAGTGAACGCTGTACCACTGGGCTACGTCCCGCCCCGTGAAGAAAAGGATTAATTTACTCCCCCTGCACACTTATAAACTACAGCTATTTGATACCTATTGTTTTGTTTTCACATAGTAAGAAAAGGAATAATTTACTCCCCCTGCACACTTATAAACTACAGCTATTTGATACCTATTGTTTTGTTTTGACATAGTAAGAAAAGGAATAATTTACTCCCCCTGCACACTTATAAACTACAGCTATTTGATACCTATTGTTTTGTTTTGACATAGTAAGAAAAGGAATAATTTACTCCCCCTGCACACTTATAAACTACAGCTATTTGATACCTATTGTTTTGTTTTGACATAGTAAGAAAAGGAATAATTTACTCCCCCTGCACACTTATAAACTACAGCTATTTGGTACCTATTGTTTTGTTTTGACATAGTAAGAAAAGGATTAATTTACTCCCCCTGCACACTTATAAACTACAGCTATTTGATACCTATTGTTTTGTTTTGACATAGTAAGAAAAGGATTAATTTACTCCCCCTGCACACTTATAAACTACAGCTATTTGATACCTATTGTTTTGTTTTCACATAGTAAGAAAAGGAATAATTTACTCCCCCTGCACACTTATAAACTACAGCTATTTGGTACCTATTGTTTTGTTTTCACATAGTAAGAAAAGAAAGCAGATATCGCCACGTATAATACTACCAAATATCAAGTGAATTTTTATATGCACTTTCACATACCACGGCCTTGAATATACCAGAAGGGGAGAAAACAATATGGGTCCACAAAGGTGGCGGATCCTTAGACCCATCGCACCCATAAGCGTACAAGACGGGAGGGGGGAGGCAGAGAGGGCAAATGGTCCCCCCCCCCCCCCTAGTGCTGGAGAAAATCCTCAAATTGGGGGTAAAATTATGGAGATATTCGGGCAAAATGTGCCTTTTAAGCATATATTTCCACTATTCTAGCT